>NW_024738072.1:92500-112500 GCF_018991925.1 Homarus americanus | reverse complement strand
GTGACGAGGACATAAATGGAAAAAAAAGATGGCGTAAAGAGCTTCGAAAGATCCTCTGAGAATCGGTGAAGGGTCTTTAGTTCTGACAGGTTCATACGTTCAATGTTCCCTGAATTAGAGTCACCAGGATGTGTCTAATTATTTCATTATATCTATGGTGCCGAAATTATATACCAAGATTTTTCCTTTAAATTTTTAAATGCTTCGGTTAAGGGTAAAAATAATTAGTTTGTGAGTCTTTAAAAATTTGAAATAAGTTTGAGATATTTTATTCATTGTTTGTTATATAGGTTAGGTTAAGTTAGGTTAGGTTAGGTTAGCTTAGGTTAGGTTAGGTTAATGTCTCCTTGCCTCGACGTGATTTATCGAGGCAACATATACAGTGAGAGAGATCCGTCACACACACACACACACACACACACACACACACACACACACACACACACACACACACACACACACACCAGCATCATCATCTTGAACTGTGGTGTGACGTCTCCTGGACAACCCTCCTCCTCCTGTGTGTGTCTCTCAGTCCTCCCTCAGGTGATCGGTCTCCTATACCTACTGTAATGGGAGACGCCACCATGTGTCTCTCAGGACAATTACTGGCTAGATGTATCTCAGCCTCACCGCTAGATAGGGGCCCCATTACTCACCTGACGCGGATGCAGGTGAAATGGGCTCCCGTCTTAATAGTCACCATCTGGAACCTACGAGACTATGGTCCTGGAGGAATTCGGGCCATTAGGACAGTGGGCCATTACATTTGGGGTCCAATAGGGTTGAGGACCATTATACGTACACAAAATTTGAAGTTTATTTTAATTTATTCATCTCGGAAATATCGTTGACTTTTGCATCATATAATTCTCTACACCACAAACCCTCATTGACTCACCCAAACACCCACAACGTAAAGTGTAATGTTATAGTTATCGAAACACTTGATGATATATGTGATAGATTAAAGTTAGGTCAATACTGAGTTGTATGAATCAGTAAAAAAAAAATTCAGTTTGTGAATTTATCTTTTCACCTGAGTCACTTGAGTCTGATGTTACCTGTCACGGCCAGCAGGTGGAGATAGGAGACGCGTATCATTTTTTTTGGTCTAGTTTGTGAGGTAATTTTATGTAATGTGTGTGTGTGTGTGTGTGTGTGGGTGTGGGGAAGTGTATGTCCGTCTGTCTGTGTGTCCAAGCCAGTCAGTCCTTTCTGCTATGCGTCTCAGAATGTCTTTATTGCATTTTCTTGTTACGCTTGACTCTTATTCTTGGTGTACATATTTTCATCCCTGGGCTTGTCACTGTCCATTCCAACACGGTGACTCCTCCAAGGGTCAGTCTCCACGACATACCAACATACGATCTTTTTCTTCAAGTACTTCGTCTTCCAAGATCTTACGGCCACTTAATCTCTGTAAATTTTATCTTTTTGGAGTTACGATTGTTATTTTAGTTATTATTATTATTATTATTATTATTATTATTATTATTATTATTATTATTATTATTATTATTATTATTATTTACCATTATTTTAGGTCATGCCAGTTTGTTTAAAACACACACACACACACACACACACACACACACACACACACACACACACACACACACACACACACACACACAGGCCTAATGTGCTTATTTCCTGACGACGGCATAAATTCTTAAGATTTTCCCTGCAGAGGATTAGCTTCTTAAGTACTGCTCTTAACTCAGGGAACATGAACTCTAAATTTTGGGGTCAGGGACGGGTTATGGCGGCCTGTGTGTGTGTGTGTGTGTGTGTGTGTGTGTGTGGGTGTGGGTGTAAGAATGATAATGAATAATACTTTAAGTGATGCTCCTGAAGCCAGCAACTCGTCTTTCATGTCGTGTCGAATATTCTGTCTTAATATTTGAGGAATTTTAATGGTCTCTCTTTCTGCTTCTCTTTCATGCTTAAATTCTCTTATTATCATTCCTTCCTTCTTATTCCCTCCCAACACTTAATCCCGCGGGGTTCTCTCCTCCTCCACCCCTGTCTTACCCTCCCCCGCCCTCCCTTCTCTTTCCTCCACCTCCCCTCTCTCCTCCTCTCCCCTCTCCTACTCAGCTTCTCACAGCGTCTGAGAAATTAAGCTCTAACTCCCTCTCACCTCCCTGCCTCCCTCTCACCTCCCTGCCTCCCTCTCACTTCCCTGTCTCCCCTCTCACCTTCCTTCTCCTTTCTCTCACCTCCCTGCCTCCCTCTCTCTCACTTCTCTGCCTCTCTCTCACCTTCCTTCTCTCACCCCCCCCCCGCCGCTCTCACCCTCCTCCAAGACTTACCATAGGACCTGGGAATGCCTTGGGAGGGACCTAGGGTGACACTGGCTACCTGAAGGATGCCTGATGGATGCCTGAAGGATGGGTAAAGCCGAAAGCCTTCACCCCGACCCCTCACCTCCTTTCATCTCATTCTCTTTCACGCCTCGTCAGTCGTAGGATTAGAGATCCATGTAAGAAGGGAGAGAAGGAGGAAGACAGGGAAGGTGGAAGGGATGGAAAGAGGGAGGGAAGACCTGACACTAATTGGCCCTCGTGGTTGTGAAGGAAACATTTTCTCAAGAGGAGCTGACCAAGATCCCCTGTACCCGCACTCTGGCTGACTGTGTGTGTGTGTGTGTGTGTGTGTGTGTGTGTGTGTGTGTGTGTGTGTTTGCCAGTCAGACCCACCTATGTTGACACAGTGAGCACCAGTACACAACTCTGGCTGTTGTTGTTCATGATAAACTGGACGTCATGAGTCACCTGGCGATCATCCTTCTCCCGCGACAAGTTGGGATTAGTTTTGTTGCATCTTGTTTATTAATGTGTCCCAGGCGCTTAATGTAGCCCAGAGAGAGAGAGAGAGAGAGAGAGAGAGAGAGAGAGAGAGAGAGAGAGAGAGAGAGAGAGAGAGAGAGAGAGACGAAGATAGTTTTTAATATTTGATTGTACAGATATTAATGATAGAAGACTGGCGATAAATAGAGGCCAACCCCATATATTCCACATAAAACAAACCAAACCTAACCTAACCTAACCTAACTTAATACACACGCTCCCTTAGGTAATGGTCCGTAGCCTCGATATCATTTTAAGGAGAACTGCATCCTATGAGGAGAGGAAAACTCATCTCTGTGGTATTTGGGATTTAGTATAAATCCTCGTCTTCAGGTTTGTGTTTCAGGGTAATCCCCACTAATGGCGTCCTTATCTCAGGTATCATTGTCCTGCACCCGAGCGACCTAATAGCATCATCAAATACCACGTCAGGATTTGGTCTTTCATGGTACGAAATATCTGCGGATGTGAAACGTTTCCACTTGTACACTTGCTTGCATTTATATCTGGTACAGTGGCTGGATCATTTGATGAGATGTGGCAACTTTCCTACTTTCACCCTCACCCTCTCACCCTCATCTCTCACCCTCATCTCTCACCCTCATCCTCTCACCCTCACCCCCCCACCCCTATCCCCCCCTACGTCTCTCCCAGGCAAGTAATGTCAGCTTCTTCATCAACAACTCCCTGACTGTAATCCTTGCGGTGTCACCCCAACCCTGCCCCAGCTGTCACACCACCTGCCGGCCACCACTGACGAGAGAGAGAGAGAGAGAGAGAGAGAGAGAGAGAGAGAGAGAGAGAGAGAGAGAGGTCGATCTATAAATCCCACACTATCTCTCACATTATAAACAGAGAGACACATCACCACCATTTGTCTTACACTATCTCAACACATACATATTGTCTCCCCCATAAAGAGAGACACAGACAGACAGACAGACTACCACCCTCAATACCAAGTCTTTTACCAACAAACACTGATAGAGACGGAGAGACAACCCCCACTATTAATCCCACAATATAATGTCAACAATAGAGAGACTAAGACTCTGACTCTATCTCTCAAAGTATTAACATTATAGCTAAGCTCCTCCACTAACAGCGGCTAGGGGGAGGAGTCAATATGCTCGACGAGGTTCAGCCGCCGGGGTGAGATGGAGCTACTATTTTATTATCACTTTTATTGCTCCTCATAAACCAGGGCTTTCCGCGCCTCCTGGAGACCAACGGAGGACTCTCAGGGCTTCCCATATCCCTTGGAGACCAGTGGAGACCGGCACTGCCAATGCCTCCGTCGTCCCCTGTAAGACCATCGAAGACAAGAATTTGCCCGGCCGTAAAGATACTAAAATCAGCCTGAGATAATTTCTAGGATTCCAAGACCCCAAGACCCCAAGACACCAAGACCCCAACACACCAACACACCAAGACCCCAAGACCCAGTTAGTATTCCCTGAACACACTTGTACTAAATCCAACTCCTGTTATAGTCCCACATTACTCAAAGGTCGCCACCGGCAGGAGACACAGTACCCGGAGCAGAGCAACACGGTCGTTGTCCCTGGGTCAACATCACACCACCTGCACCCCCCCCCACCCCTCACCCCACACCACCAATCGTGAACAATGTTGTACAAATTCATTCAGCGTTAATCTAGGTACAACAACCATGGCGGTGTGTCAATGTATTAATGATAATTACAACATTGACTGTAACCTGTTATTGTTCACTGTATTATGTAAATGGTCAGTAATATCACACCTCATATTTACACAGAGGCAATCAAATGCAAATTAAATTGTGTTTGGCCGATTCTGCTCCAGTGGCTAGGATTATGTGTATCTGTGTGTGTCTGTGTGTGCGTGTGTGTGTGTGTGTGTGTGTGTTTGTTTCTTTTCAATACATAGTCATCAGTGTTTTTGTATCATAGTGTACAACTAAAGTACAGAGTAGTCGTGTAGTCCAAGATCTTTAGATGTAACTCTGGCATGCAAATTTCTCTCTCTCGGCTACAAACATTGTGTATTCAACAGAGTCCCTCGCTAAGATCACTTTTCCTCCTCACCGTCATTGTTACCAGAGCTGGAGGGAAAGATTTTGGTCCTAACAATGGTAACACTGTTATTTATCGTGTAGCAGAGGCACCCCCCACCTTACCTCTCTCTCTCTCTCTCTCTCTCTCTCTCTCTCTCCATTAGACTATAATCTTGTGGTTATGTTGGCACCCCTGTTGACTCCTCTGTTGACTCCTCTGTTGACTCCTCTGTTGGCTCCTCTGTTGGCACCCCTGCTGACTCCTCTGTTGGCACCCCTGGCACCCTTTAGTAACTCTATCCTTCCTCCATTATTAACTATTTTCCTATTTTAGTTTATGAAAGGAAATTTTGTCCCATATATTCAGTTAGTAATTTTAGAACAACGGGATTTATTATAGCGTAAATCCCTCTTTCTCTATCAAGGATTTATAACAGTGCCATACATACATACATACATACATACATACATACATACATACATACATACATACATACATACATACATACAAAAGATTACTGACGGAGAAATGGGAGGCATGTTGAATGTACAATATTTCACCATGACAACATATGACACACATGACACATAGGACACACTCACATATGACACAGTCTAGTCATGTGTCACAACAGCTCATAGTTCAATGGTTCTCGATATATGATCTATTCACACAGTTCACTTTTAATCTTTCGAAGAGCATCTCATATGTAGCCACGCTCCGCTGGGACACAAGGAAGATATTGCTACAGTGTCGTGTATAGCAGAGGGTGGCAGGTTAGTCTCCCCTGAGTTACCGATTCTCATTTTCTTTATAATCTGTAAAATGAAATACTACAGGTTATCGTGTGTGTGTGTGTGTGTGTGTGTGTGTGTGTGTGTGTGTTAAGGAGACGCACTTTACCATGGGTATATACCTAACCTAACCTAACCTAACTTAACCAAACAATACTTAGTTGTTTGTGTTGAATTCGAGGTCAAAACGTTTTCCTTTTTTTCACTCGCTCTTACAAAATAATTTTCGAGCCTTGTCCTGCTTGATGGCTTTCTCGTAAGACAGATGGAGGCTTAAGCCGCTCTATCAGGCCTGAGCCAGGACTCGGCTCCCCCTCTTAATCTTGTTACCGACGTTAACAAAGAGGTTCAGGAAAATATATAGGAGAAAGTATTACGGGTTTTCCTTTACTCAGGGCAGGACACAGCTGCCCTATGTGAGAGTAACCACGACCACCTTACTTATACGTCATTATATAAAGATACTTCAATACCACCCTAACCTAACCATAACACACACACACAAACACACACACAAACACACACACACACACACACACACACACACACACACACACACACACGAAAATATTCTCCCAGATCTAGTGTATTATATTCTTTCAACCTTCTTTTCCTATCTCCAATTTCTCCATCATTCTCCTTAACCCATCATTTATTTTTCTCCTTCCATCTTCTCTTCTTCTCTCCTATTATTTTTTGTTTTACCAATTCTTTAAACGACGAATATTCTTACAAAATCCCCAAACCATCTCTCTCTCTCTCTCTCTCTCTCTCTCTCTCTCTCTCTCTCTCTCTCCCTTATTACCTATTCCACATACCTCGTTACACCATCTTCCTTCCCTCATAACACCTGCCACTCGAGTTTTCTCTTCCATAACACCTTAACGTTCTCCCACTTTCCTCTTTCTGTCTGTGTGTCTGTCTCTCTATCTGCCTGCCTGTCTGTCTGTCTGTCTGTCTATCTGTCTGTCTGTCATGTATACGTCCTAGAAGAATGACAGGATAATTAAGAAAGACGAATATATGACGTCAGATAATAATAATAATAATAATAATAATAATAATAATAATAATAATAATAATAATAATAATAGCATATAAAATTAATCAAATAATAACAAACAAACAAGAAAAATAACAAAGGCAGAACAAATTAACAATGTATACATCATATGAGTGAGAAATTTATGAGAACAAATACACCAAAATTTGTGCCCCAGTGGGAGAGTTTCTTAATGTGATTTCTTGTGTCAAAAACTTTTTAATGGGAGGAGATGAAAGGTGCAGTCAGCAGTAATAGTGTTTAATGGATCAAAGGCTGTGACCAGGAGGGGGGGAAGGAGGGGTACAGGGAGGGAGGGAGAATGATTGTGGATGAAGTGAAGGCGTATGTTAGTCGGGGGAAGGGAGGAATGAAGGGAGGGAGGGAAGGGGAAAATGAAGGGAGGGAGGGAGAGAAGGGAGGGAGGGAGTGTGTTTGTGGGAGACAGACAGACAGACAGACAATAACATCTTTAGGAACCAGTGACCAATATTTATCTTTGTCCTCTGGTGAAGTAATTACAGTGTTTGTGTGTGTGTGTGTGTGTGTGTGCGTGCGTGTGTGTGTGTGTGTGTGTGTGTGTGTGTGTGTGTGTGTGTGTGTGTGTGTGTGTGTTGCCGCCAGCACCCCACAGTCGCCACACGCAGCACCCGACCTTCCGCTGTAAAAGTCTACGGTAACCTCAACCCGCGTTTCACTTACTCTTCTCGTGACGTTTCATGTTATTCTATTGATTTTAACATTGTGTGTGTGTGTGTGTGTGTGTGTTGGGATAAATGGCAGTGAGGCAGTGATATGTCTTAAATAAAAATAGCCATAACTTTTTACCTTGTAGTAATATATTAGTTGATTTAAGTGTTGCTATTATCGCTATATTTAACAACAACAACTAGCAATCGTGCAAAAAAAATAAAAAATGCTGATATTAACTTCCCCCCCAAAAAATGCCTGTTACCGAGTTGCAATTTCAGTTATGCCCAAAATTAATTCACTGTCAAAATGTAAAGCTTTTAACCCCCTAAATTTCACGCCACTGTAACTATGAACTATGGCAAAGTGATTTTTAATATTGGTGTCATGAAGGAGTGATGTAGGTCATGATGGCTGCTTCACTGCTTCACTGCTTTACCGCCCTTCACTGCTTCACTGCTTCGGGCAATACCTGCAACAGATGTTACGTATATTTAATTAAAAAAGTTGTGATATAATTTTTTTTATTATCACCACCACCACCACTACCACTACTACTACTACTACTACTACTACTACTACTACTACTACTACTACTACTACTACTACTACTACTAACACCGCTACAACTACTACCTAAACCACCACCAACATAATTATTACCACTTCTATCACCACACCTACCACCACCACTATCACCATCACCACCACTACCTCCACCACCACCAGATACCATGACTACGCCGCCTCACCACCTTCCTCCCATTATCACCTGATTACTTCTACTGGCAGACTATTTTGGGGAGTGTTAACGACCTAGTCTGCTCGTCATGACCTATTACCCGCGGGTTTATTTGTACTCTGATCTATTTTAGTCTGAGAGAAATGGTGGAGAGTTGTGCGGCTGGAAGATTGTTTGTGAGGCGATGAGAGAGTGTGAGGTATCTTTAATTCTCTTTATGGGAGCTATAATCTCTCTCTCTCTCTCTCTCTCTCTCTCTCTCTCTCTCTCTCTCTCTCTCTCTCCCATATCTACATGTCTCGTAGATAAGACAGCAAAAGAACCTACTTTAACACTTGGGTAACTTCGCCGTATTGGTCATTTTTCCCTGGCTAGGAACACAGGAACAAAAATGTCAAATCTGGCGGAAACCTCTCACAAGTTTGGTCGTTTGAGAGTTTCATTTTTGGTGGTGGGTGAAGCAGCGAGTGAGTCCCTCTTGATGTCTGGCTAAATATAAATGTCTCCCGTCCTTATCACCTACAACTGAAACTCTACTTCATTCTACTACATATAATACATCAATTTCTGATTTATATAGAAGGTAAATGTTATATATGATGATGTTTCTAAGTATTCCAGTTGTATTATCATTTGTGTGTGTGTCTGTGTGTGTTGAGGTATTCGTTATATGATTCCTATATGCCTAAGATAATGCTGGTTATGGTCAGTCATTTGTCGTAATGGACTTGGTCAGTGTTATTGTTATTGTAGCTATAATCATAACGTGTAGAGAGCCACTGCCTATTATAGCAACACGGACACTCCCTATTATAGCAACATGGACACTCCCTATTATAGCAACACGGACAATGCCTATTATAGCAACACGGACACTCCCTATTATACCGAAACACGTACAGATAACAACTACCACACATACCAACTACACATTCCAACATCAACTACCTCAACATCCCTCACATAAAACAAATCCATCAGTCAGGTCGGTAATGACTGATAGTGAACCAACTAAAAAAAAAAATAGTAAACCAAGAATTATATAAAAGATTCTATTACGGTAAAACATAAACCAAACCAGTTATTAATTGGGGAACAAATTACGGGTCATTATTCTCAATTTCTCCCCCCCCCTCCCTATTTCCGCCCGTGCCAGAGTGATAAGTTTGGTGCATTTGTTTGATTGGTCTTGTTCACGTTGTTGGAGCTAAATGGTGAGCCAGATGGTGAGCCAGATGGTGAGCCAGACGGTGACCCAGTGTAAAAATAAACCTAATCTTGATGAAGCGGGGAAATGTATTTTATTTTGCACCAGATGGTGAGCCAGACGGTGACCCAGTGTAAAAATAAACCTAATCTTGATGAAGCGGGGAAATGTATTTTATTTTGCACGGGATTATTATTATTATTATTATTATTATTATTATTATTATTATTATTATTATTATTATTATTATTATTATTATTATTATTATTATTATTATTATTATTATTATTATTATTATTATTATTATTATTATTAATCATAAAACCTTTCATTTTAAGCTTGATTATTGTTGATCTTTAATGAAACACTCTTGAATCTATTAATAAATTCATCGTCACCTCAATCTTGTTACCAACCCTCCCCGAGAGCGGCACGTCTGTATCCCCCTGAGGTCGAGATGATACTGGAGACGAGACCTGTGAGTGCCGTCATTCTGCATGCTGATTGGCTCACTATAGTCTCCCGGAGTGCCAGACAGCGATTGGTCCTCATGTGATCCTAGACTCTTATTGGATGATTGGTATATCCAGCGTCGATAATCTCCACTTACAGAGTTAATAAAACTGTTTACTTGAATGTTTATTGGTTTACACAGTGTCATGTTTACGTAATAGATAGCTCTTCATTGGTCTATTCACGTGGCTGCTTCTCATTCCTTGCCCTTGATTGGTTGACTTCCTAAAATTGTGCTCGGTGATTGGACGCCGCCCGAGACAAAGTTGGCAAGGCAAACATCCATCTCTCTCCATCCTAACTCTCTGGCATTTTAAAAGTCAGTGAGAGAGTTAAATTGGTTGACGACCTGACCACCTAGCTGGACGGTAACTGGTGTAGGTGAGGGCCACACAGCAGCAGGGTGAGGGCCACACAGCAGCAGTGGGGTGAGGGCCACACAGCAGTAGGGTTAGGCCACACCAAGTAGAAACGTCAACAAAAAATTAAAGAGAAAAAACACTGGATCTGTTGTTTTCATTCAAGCCCAACCTTTTATCTTCTCAAGCAGGCAGGAAAAGGGTGTGTTGGTGGTGGCAGGTGTGTGTTGGTGGTGTGTTGGGTGTGTTGGTGGTGTGTTGGTGGTGTGTTGGTGGTGTGTTGGTGTGTTGGTGGGTGTGTTGGTGGTGTAAGGGGTAAGGTGGTGTGTTGGTGTGTTGGTGGTGTTGGTGGTGTGTTGTGGTGTTGGTGGTGTGTTGGTGTGTTGTGGTGTGTTGGTGGGTTGGTGTGTTGGTGGTGTGTTGGTGGTGTTGGGTGGTGTGTTGGTGTGTTGATGGTAAGCTGGTGTGTTGGTGGTGTGTTGGTGTGTTGGTGGTGTGTTGGTGTGTTGGTGGTGTGTTGGTGGTGTGTTGGTGGTGTGTTGGTGGTGTGTTGGTGGCGTGTTGGTGTTGGTGTAGTGGTGGTGTCTTGGTGTTTTATTGGTCATGGTATATCTGATAATGTTATTCACTGCACCACACACACACACAAACACACACACACATACACACACACAGCACCTGACGAGATGAATAAAACACCACTTTTTCGTTCCAAGAGCTTTAATTAATGACGTCATTCTCACCGTTTTACAAAAAAAAAAAATAAACAAAAATGACGAAATCCAGTCCAAGATTAATTTGACAAATGAGAGAACTGGACAGAATATTCAACCATCAAGACACAAATCCCTTCCTCCTTATTGGCCAACACCATCCATTATTATTACCCCCAAACACTAACCCATTACCCCGCGTGACAAGAGACAAACACACTATTACAACATGAATCCAGTATCCGGGGGGAGGTTAAATCTGACTCCATCTCACGAACGAGAGTCGTAAACACAACTCGCCCTGACGTTAATATGGTCTGCATATTATCTTCTCTTATATAGCCTCAGTAATGATGGCCCGTAGTGGTGGTGTTACAACATCTTTGGCCTCTGTGGCTTAATGGCTCACTGGTTCGTGGTGTTGGTGTGAAGAGAGAGAGAGAGAGAGAGAGAGAGAGAGAGATTTGGGAACCTGAAGTGATTGATTGTCTTACCTGTGGTGGAAATAATTAATACCGTGTAATTAAACAGAAGGTAAAAGGTTATATACTTTAGAGTGAATTTTACTTGTGATAAAGAATAAAATGATTGTCGTTAGGTTAGGTTAGGTTAGGTTAGATTAGATTAGATTAGACCAAATACTAAACAATTTTAATAATGATAACAAATTAATTCCAAAGTTTGAGAATCCAAATTAGATTTGTTTTTGCTTTTAATTTTCCACAGACACTTAATCTGACTCGTGCTAGTTCGTTCTAAAGTTGTACGAGGAGAGGGAGAGGAAAGGGGGGGGTGGGGAGAGGGAGGGGGAGAGAGGGAGGAGAGGGTGAGGGTAAGGGAGAGGGGGGAGAAAGGGGTTCGGAAGAGAGGGAGAGAAGAGGGGGGGCAAGTCAACAGATTTAGTCCTCATAAGTCCTTGTGTCAACAGAGTGTACTAATAACTAGGCCAGGTAATCAGTCAGACTCATTAAGGGGTCATCACACCATACAGGTAATCAGTCAGACTCATTAAGGGGTCATCACACCACACAGGTAATCAGTCAAACTCATTAAGGGGTCATCACAACACACAGGTAATCAGTCAGACTCATTAAGGGGTCATCACAACACACAGGTAATCAGTCAAACTCATTAAGGGGCCATCACACCACCCTACAGCAAGCACCATGACTCTGTTTAATATATCACACACATGGTAATCAGTCAAACTCATTAAGGGGCCATCACCCTACAGCAAGCACTAAGACTTGTTTAATATATCACAATACATGGTAGTATTCTCTTGAATTTTACCATACACCTGTTTGTATGTTGGCAGGTGTTGGTAGGTGTAGGCAGGTGTTGGTAGGTAGAAGCAGGTGTTGGTAGGTAGAAGCAGGTGTTGGGAGGTAGAAGCAGGTGTTGGTAGGTAGAAGCAGGTGTTGGTAGGTAGAAGCAGGTGTTGGTAGGTAGAAGCAGGTGTTGGCAGGTGTTGGTAGGTGTTGGTTGTAGGTATTAACATTATAACGGATATAAAACTTCTCCACTTCTTCCCTCAAAATCCAATAGCAAAAATAACCTAACCTAACCTAACCCATATTATTACTTATTTTTTTCTCAAGAAGTTTTCCCTGCAGGCTCTTAAGGGCAGTAGCTTTCATTCATCATTTGGTGTCATTAAAGTTTTTTTTACGCTGAAGTTTGAAGTTGTTTTGAATTTTACGGTACAGATGTTAAGCTTTCAATTAACCACTGAGATGTATATAATGTATATTGAATAAAAGTTACTATGTGCTATGTATAAATTTAATGTACGTTACTCAGGTGTTTATATAGGTAATGAATGATGTATATAATGGATTTTTATATGTTTATCGTTTAGATGTTTATTATGTTGGGTTTATGATATAGTGTTAAAATGTTTATATGTACAGTATAGTTATCAGACAGACAGACAGACAGACAGATCGATATTGACAGTAACAATCATAATTATAGTTGAAGAGACAAACAAACTGATCAACACTAACAGACAGAGAGATACACAGATAGACAGGTAGACAGGTAGACACAGACAGCGAGTCATAGTTGTAGACAGTAAAACAAAAGAGATGATATATTAACTGGTGGAACGACAGTGCTACCAACACGGGAGGTACAGTATTACCAACACGTTAGAGACAGTATTACCAACACACTGGATACTTTATTTACACCCTCGTTTGTTATTGTCTCTTTGAAATGTAATATATATTTTATTCTTAACCCAGATATATCTACTCTCTCTCTCTCTCTCTCTCTCTCTCTCTCTCTACAAGAAATAGTTAAATAAAATAAAATATACAAAAAAAAATACAAGAAATTGGCGAGTCAGTAACAAAGTGGTCATGTCCCTTGATAAATTGACCACAGTGATCCAGAAACCTCGGTATAAGGGATAAAAGGCTGTCGAGAAGCCCCGGTGAAGCCCCGGTGAAGCCCCAGTGAAGCCCAGGTGAAGCCCATAAAACGTGAGGTGTTTAATATGTATGAGGGCTCTTGACTGCTGACGAAGGGACCAAGGCGGAGGGCCCCCCGGATGGTGGTCTTAATAGTGGATTATTTGTCTCCAGAGAGTTTAGGATTTGTTGGTCCTACCTGGGGCTTGAGGCTAGGTTAAGTTATGGTTAGGTTAGGTTACGTTAGGTTAGGTTAAGTTATGGTTAGGTTAGGTTACGTTAGGTTAGGTTACATCTCTATATATTTAACAACGTGTAAACAGTTCTCTCATTTACATACAATATACAAAGGTAAATCAGAATGACCATCTTAATATATACACACCTGAAAGATTAATTAACTAGTTATAAATAAGAATACCTCATTACAATGACCTTTGACCTCTGGCAACACATTGGTACATGACCTTTGACCTCTGGCAATACATAAGCACATGACCTTTGACCTCTGGCAACACATCAGCACATGACCTTTGACCTCTGGCAACACATCAGCACATGACCTTTTGACCTCTGGCAATGGCTGATTTAATTCAATATTTTAGCGCGTCTCTTTTTTTTATTAACATCTCCACAAACTGTACAATGACATCAAACATCTTTATACAAACATATTGTGTTCTAACAACAATGTGTATAGGTTTTATAACAGTAATATACATCAATATATATATCTTTATTAATATATTTACAGCCGAATTTATATTATATGAATGTTGTAGAGAATATAAGAATGATATGGTTTTGGGGGGGTTTGAGGAGTCTGTCTGTCTGTCTGTCTGTCTGTCTGTCTGTCTGTCTGTCTGTCTGTTCGTCCGTCCGTCCGTCCGTCCGTCTGTCGCCCCCCCCCTCCACCAGTTCATATATCATCTGGTAATGTGAGGCATAAAAGAGTGTCGCCTCACAGCGCCATTTTCCACCACATTACCGTCACCCAGAGCCGTTCACCTCACTTGTGGACTTGCTAATGGCCTTCTCACGACCCCTCACGACCCTCCTCACGATCTCCCTCACGACCCTCCTCACGATCTCCCTCACGACCCCTCACGGACCCCTCACGACCCTCCTCCTCACGACCCTCCTCACGACCCTCCCTCACGACCCCTCACGACCCCCTCACGACCCTCACGAACCTCCTCCTCACGACCCATCACATACCCCCCTCACGACCCCCTTACGACCCTCACGACCCCTCACGACCCCATCATACTAGATCCTCCTACGACTATTCCTGACTCTTCTACGACCATTATATGACCCTGATACTTGAGCCATGCATTACTCTCTCTCTCTCTTCCTCTCTCTCTCTCCTCCCACACACACACATGATTCCAAGGCCTCTACGACCCCACACGACTTTTCACCGCTCCTACGACCTCTACTCCCTCCCCCCCTACCAGGATACCCAGGGCCGGGGCCAGGGCCATTCATCATGAGGTAGGAAGTGTCCCAGTGGCCACACGTCACCGAAGACACATGGACTACGAGGGCGTATATCTCGTTTTCTTTGATATATAGATTGAAAGAACTATTTCCCGTTTTCTATAACTGAGAAGTATGATATCGCGTTTTCTATGACTCAGGAGTATGATATCACGTTTTCTATGACTTAGAAGTGTGATATCCCATTTTCTATGATTCAAAAGTGTGATTTATCATTTGCCATGACTATAAAGTAAGCTTCAGCGTTTTCCCTTCCATTCTTGTCGGTGGTTGTCAGTGTGTTAAAGTCTCTGGACCTTTACACTGGAAGGCAACAATCCTACAATGTGTGGCGGATCACCAGCTTCGCCTCCCGGATTTCCCAACAAGCCAGCCACCACTCAGAGAACTAGGAACACCCCCACCCACCCACCCACCCACCCACCCCGCCTATGCCTCCTATCCAATAAATTCACACCACTTGATCTTTTTTTTCCTATAGTGTAAATATTCATGTAATCAGATCAAGGAAATCTCTCACTGATCCTCTAAGTGACTGAAGCTATACGATCGAAAGTTGTGATTCTGTTCGTGTATCAAATTTTTTTTATATATAAGTAAATAAGTAATACATTATATATCCTCGAAGATACATATATCAAAGTATAGAATATCCTCGGGGAATATATTTAGTTCAGAGCCATTTAGAATCTTTGAATATTCAGATGGTCTTAAGGCTTGGATTCTGGGTGTAGCTCTCTATCCCACACATAACACACGGTATAGGTCAGAGGTGGACTAACACTTTCTCTTACATCTGGCAGTCCTGCCTGTCTGGCAGTCACTACTCCCTCTGGCAGTCTTCTCTGTCTGTGGTCACTACTCCCTGTCTGGCATCACTACTCCTGTCTGGTGCTACTCCTGTCAGCAGTCACTACTCACGCTGTCTGGCAGTCACCTCTCCCTGCATCCAGGTGCCTCTGTCTGGCAGTCTGCCCTGTCGCGTCACTACTCCCTGTCCTGAGTGCCTCCTGTCTGGCGGTCCCTCTCCCACGGGCCATTTTTCTGGCTCATACCATAAGTACAGGTAAATGCTGCACAGGTGTTGACTCTAATCGTTAACAAGATGGAGTCTCAGGTTAATGTGGGTTTGTTTTTTGCTTGAGGATTTTAAACCTGTTATTAAATGGGAAATATTTTAGATAAATACTCCAGTCTACTGATATGTACACTCACACACACACACACGCACACGCACATAATGGCTTGGCTTTACAGTAACCCCCCCCCCTTCCTCTCACGAGTCATTAAACAAAACAGAAACAAATAAAACTATCAGTAAAATAAATCACGCGAAAAAGAACGAGTTCCTTAAGGGCAGTGCGGATATAGTATACTGTTGACTAAACCCCTTTCTTCCGGTACTGCACTCGACTGCTTTTATTTCCCCAACTGTACAGCTAGGTGGGAAAAATAATTGGGAAATAAGACAAAAGGTGAGATTAGGAAATACGAAATATCAAATAAAAAAATGGGGAAATCAGAATAATAGAAGGAAAATCAGAATAGGGCGAAAATCAGAATAGAGGGAAAATCAGAAAACGTGAACCATGGAACCCAGCATCGAGAAACTAAGGTATAAAGAGAAAACGGAGAATCAGTTTATAGGAGAAACTGGATCATTCGCTCTCCACCGGCGGATAACCTCTAACACAGGCGTGTCTCTAAAGGGACTTAAGAGGTGCAGTGAGGCCGTGTTGGTGTTCACTGAGACGTGGGAACGACTGGCTCTGTGTGAGAGACGTGTGTGAGATAGGGAGAGACGGTATCGGGCGAGAGAGACGGTGAGGTGAAGGAGAAAGAGACGGCAGGAAGATGGAGAGACTGGATGCAATGTGAGAGAAGTTTGTGAGAGATAGAGAGAAGATATGTAGGAAAGCAGCTCTAGGAAACATGGAGGAGAAGGAGGGGGAGGAAGAGGAAGAGTAGGAGCAGGAGAAGGAGGTGGTACTCAGCTCTAGAAAACATGGAGGAGGAAGAGAAGGAGGAGGAGGTGGTACTCCGGTCTAGAAAACATGGAGGAGGAAGCAACCAGCCATATAGGACAGGCAGACACTCGCCTGGAAGGGTCGGAACTCCCACGGTAGTCTCTGGGCCACAGATCACGCGGAGATAAGAAGCAAATAGGTTCCATTTTTCCCGGATACTGAAGATCAAAGGATTTTCCCGATGATCTGAGGCTTGTAGCGGCGCTCAGGGTGAAGGATACCCGGGGCAAGGAGGCAGAGAGAGGTCCTGGAAATGTTAAAGAGAGAGAGAGAGAGAGAGAGAGAGAGAGATAACGGTTGTGTGTGTGTGAGAGCTGAGGGGAAGATTGACTCTGACAGACACATACAAGTAACAACAATAAATAACAAGATAAATGGAGGAAAATAAAATAAGCAAAATCTTTAAATACTGAAGAGAGACAAAGAGGAAAATTGACAATTGATTCAAAATGAAGTAAAAATAAATCCATCTGTCTGTCTGTCTGTCTGCCTGTCTGTCTGTCTGTGAATAATTCTTTCCACTCAATAAACAAAGACATATTGGACACATCACTCCCAAACTTTCATACATAAGTTGTTTTTACACAGTTGATAAAACCTATTGATTTTAGTGTTAGTCTCTGGGGAGGAGGGGAACAGGCTCGTGATTCTTGTTTATAGTGTAACGTGATATTGTGTTTTGCATGTAAGCTGATGCTGTGTGTGTGTGTGTGTGTGATGGAGGCAATACTCTTGAGAATTTAACTGTAGGTTCAAACAAACATAATCTTTGCTTATAGAAGAGATGTTACCGTCACACACACACACACACACACCCACACACTGGCCAAATAGATCTCATTGTTTCATCTACAGGTCTGAGAGATAGTGAAGGAAACGTGTGGTGGTGGTGCTGTGTTAATGGTTTAGCATCCCTTAACTACCACCAGCTCTTAATTGGGGTGGTTGGGGGAGGGATGTAGCTAATACCCAATTAACTGTGTGATTGAGTCGGCTGTGAGTGCTGTCCTAAAGTTATTGACGTGATTTATTTTTTATTTTTTAATGGACTTGAAGATAAAACTGTGTGAGGATTTTATTTAATTTCTTTCTGTTTTAGAAAGAGTCCCAACAACAACAACAACAACAACAACAACAACAACAACACACAAATTAGGGAACTAGATTTGACCTTTATGTAGATTATGTATAAATGTCAAACTCTATCATTAATCACCATTAGATACATTGATGGTTAAGTCCTTTAAACACTTCGGGGGTGATTACTGCTTAATTACCCCCACCTAATGAAGGATTAAATACCAAGTAATAACTGATAATTACTCCAGTGGCCAATTAATGATAGTTAATACCCTCGAACATCAAGTATTACCTACTTCAAGGGTCACTAATTATATACCAAGGTGATTAATGTAGAGTAACTAACCCACTCAAGTTTAAGTTAAGGGAGAGTTAAAGGTTTGACTGTATCTCAAAATGCCGTCTACCTGGAATTCACTAATTACTGTACCTGAGATGCTAGACGGTCAGGTGATATTATTGGACAACATCTGGATGCACTCACGGACAGACGCATCCCTAAGTCTCATTACAAAGACGTCGTGATGAAAAAAATGTACACACACACACACACACACACACACACACACACACACACACACTCCTCACTGGCTGCTATTGTTGTTGACATGTTTTCTCTTTCATGAAGCTATTCCAGTGGATTTTCTTATTTTGAAAAGTTGAAAGTAATGTATCTTTTCCAGAGAACGAATAGGAATATGTATGTATGAATGTATGTATGTATGTATGTATGTTAAGTGAGGTTTATTAGTGATTTATTATGCCCCGTGTGTAACCTCCCTCCGTGTACTAAGCGACTACGGGCTTAAAGATATACCCGAAAGCAATAACCACCAAATTAGAATGTGTTTACTCTTTAAGAAACTCTATATATGATAGTAAATAAAGCGTTAACAATTTTAATATATAATTTACTATAATCCCTAATTCCATTCCTTTATAATCAGCTAAATGCAAAATTAAATAGCACTTTTAGTCTTTATTTATCATGGGTATGTAGCCCCAACCACTTTGTCTCATGGAGGTTTGTGATTGGTCAGTAGTCAGTCAGCGGGTGGCAGGAGGGGTACGGGAGCTCCTTCACATTGTCGGATACTGTCAATTGTTGGTATCTGTGCTCTCGTAAGCCTCAACAGGGCTAGACAGACGACTAAATATGACAGAAGTGACAGGTAAAATTTATAATAGCAGTTTTATGCCCTTCTTTCCCCCCGGTATTGAATTATTTATATTTTTTGTTTATTTACCTAAAACATTAAACCCGCCGTCTAAGTAGATTCTAGAAGTATCGGGCAACTTATCTATATACCAACTAAAACCACTTATACATTTATTTACAACATTAATTACATCAAAACAATTTTCCTTAAACCTTGACAACTTTTAACAATTACAAATAAAAAAAACGAAAAAAAATATGATATACCATTCCTATCTTAAGCGTATTATATGGATCACTGGTAAAAAGTGTGTGTGTGAAGGTAGAGTGTGTTCTGAGTGGCTCTAGTGTGTGTGTGTGTGTGAAGGTAGAGTGTGTTCTGAGTGGCTCTAGTGTGTGGATTTCTTTCTGGGAGGAGAGGGAGGAGAGTTGGTTGTTTGACTGAGTAGTCAAGGAAGGGGAAGAAAAGGCAGAATTAAAGACAAAAACGGCCTTTGGGGGGAAGGTGAGTCACGTCCTAGTCCTGTATCGGTTTATTCTCTCTCGCTATTCTTCATTTTTATTTCAATACTCTTCTTTATACCCTACCAGACTACCTAACCTAACCTAACCTAACCTAACCTAACCTAACCTTAGTGTCTGTCTGTCTGTCTGTCTGTCTGTCTGTCTGTCTGTCTGTATATCTGTCTGTATCCTCGCCCTTGTGATAGGTGGAGAGAGAGAGAGAGAGAGAGAGAGAGAGAGAGAGAGAGAGAGAGAGAGAATGGTTCAACTATAGTCCATGGAGGGAGGGAAGTGAGGAAAGAGAGTGAGTTAATGTAGGAACAATGACAACAGGGAGGAGAGGGGAAGGGAAGCGG
>NW_024738072.1:77500-82500 GCF_018991925.1 Homarus americanus | reverse complement strand
CTTTGATATTGTTAGTCAAGTCACTTTACGTTGAACCATACTGGGAAAAGATTTATTCGAGTAAAAGAAAGTATTATTTAAGAGGGAATATGTGAAGGTTAAGTTAGAACGCCATCAGTTAACAAGAATTCTTTTATTAACAAACATTCTGAACACTCGGGACCAGCATGTGACTTTTATCATCCGACACACATTCATCCGGCTCATGACTTTGCCGCCATTTGTCTAATAACACCTACGATTGAAAGTGTGATGACAGACTAAATATACACTAAAACTATATAGTTCCTCTTATATCTTACTCCAGAAAATAAGATAATTGTCATTCAAACCAACAGACAGTATAAACACGCCTCTCATGTGAGTTGAGATAGAGTGCTAGTTCAAGAAAAAAACAACTTTGAACTAAGGATTACAATATTTCCATAGTCCCCAGCACCTGAAGTTTATATATTTATTTTTTTTACAGAGGACAATAGATCAGTCAGACTTACAAATTATCAGACATATTTTTTTTTCAAGCCAGTGAATAAGTTAAGTGGCTGAAAATCATGGAAGTCTTCAACAAAATATTGATATATATATATATTTTATTTTTTTATTTATCCACCTCACATACTACTTCACATGATACCCATTCATTTATAACAATTAGTTTACATATGTAGAAAACTTCCACAGTTGTGTACATATATACAAAGTCTTTTAAAAAAATTGATCTATGTACATGATCTATCCTTCACCTCTCAGCGGCTCCTCACCCTGGCGACACCCTGCAGGAGATTGTCACGATGTTATATACACTGAAGAGTCTTTAACATTACTTACTTACTTACTTACCCATCCTAACGACGGCTGGTGATGCTAGACCCCGAGCACCAGGACACTAGATCCCAGGCACCAGGACACTAGACCCCAGGCACCAGGACACTAGACCCCAGGCACCAGGACACTAGACCCCAGGCACCAGGACACTAGACCCCGAGCACCAGGACACTAGACCCCAGGCACCAGGACACTAGACCCCGAGCACCAGGACACTAGACCCCAGGCACCAGGACACTAGACCCCCAGGTAACCCGTAACCAGGTTACTAGACGCCCAGTTAACCAGGACACTAGACCCCAGGCACCAGGACACTAGACCCCAGGCACCAGGACACTAGACCCCAGGCACCAGGACACTAGACCCCAGGCACCAGGACCAGCTACACGGTAGTCTCGTAGTCCACGCGTACCACGTCGTCGCCAGAATGGGCCTCTTGTCACCATGAGTCCTTATCCGGGGGGATGAGAAAGTCCTGCGTGGTGCTCTTCAGTCCGTGGCTGTTGTTGGTCACCACGGACTCTGCGTCCTTCTGTGCTTGGACGCGTCGCCGGTGCATGACGACAGCCACCAGCAGGGCCACCAGGGATATGAAGAGCACTATGGCAGCGGCGAGGTACACCCAGGGAAGGGCGGCTAAAAGACCGCACGCCCCCGCGCCCTCGTCCAGACCTGAGGGGCAGTGGATGTTTCCGTCACACCACAGGTCTGCTGGAAGACAAGCTTGGATTTCCGGGCACCTGTGAGGGCAGAGATCCACGCCCACAGGTGAGAGTGGCGCCGTCTGCATGGGTCTCCACACCCCTATCCAGGTGATCATGACTCTGCCGGTGGAGTTGCCGACATACTCCACCACCAGGTCACGTGACTCTTGCTGTTGCTTCCGCTGGCGGTGGCGTCCTCTCTTCTGGTACTCCAGCTGTTGTTGGTGGTAGTAGTAGTTACTCTGGCCGATGTTCATGTTGCCGGAGGTGTTCCAGAGGTCGGTGGCAGCCAGTTCGTCCATCATCGTCTGGTTAGGGCCGTGCCAGCCACTGCTAAATACGTGGGCATAATCTTTGTGTTGGTCAGGGCAAATGGAGGCTAATGGCGCCAGTCCACCAACCGCGTACACGTTTATTCGTGATGAACCATCACAGTTGGTCTCTGAGGCGCTGAAGCCTCGCACGCGAAGGAAGAGAAAAGAGCCGTCAGCAGCCGTGACTAGACGAGGGAGGGCCGAGCAGTGGTTCTCGTGGGTGACGCCGACGGTGAAGTTACCATGACGCCCCTCCAGATGTCGAGTTTTCTGCTCACACTCTTTGTTAGTGAAGCCTTTACTGGCGTCAACCATGGAGTATTCCCCCTCCAGGAAGTAATCGTTGTAGTCACTTGACGGTGTCATGACTGGGATGCTGAAGATGATCTGGATCTCATTAGTATAGGAGATGAGGACGAAGGGCTGCTCGTGAGAAATGTTACAGAGACAAGCACGCATGAGAGGCACTCCTTCCCACGGCTCCTCTCTCATCCAGATGGCTGGCTTGTCTTCAGCACCATCGTGTGAACATTCGTATCGCCTGGAGGAATGTTTGAACAAAGTGCCACAGCTGGAACCCATCCGTGAACGTATGATCCTCAGAACTATCCGCTCGTCGGGCTCAGCCACAAAGGTGTAGACACAGCGAAGTTTCCGGCCGCCGCCACGACCAAACAGGAAAACGTCTCGTGGGGAGGCGAATAGGCGATCTGGTTGCATGGTGAAGGTTCTGTCACAAGGACCTCCTCCAGGGGTAGGAAAGCCCCACTGACGTTTATCTACAAACTCATAACGAGCCAAGAACTCCACATGTGCTGGAGCTGTGCCTGCTGCATACCTGAGGGAGAGTGTGAGAGCTGGAGAGTTAGAGATGTAGCTTTCCCCTGGCAGACAGGGCGCCGCGTGGGGTCCTGGGGCGTGGACGCCGCTACATACCCTCGGTAAGCGGTTTGGGCGACAAAATTGCCCAATCTCTGTTGTAGCTGTGACGTTTTCTTCTGTCGCATTCATAGTGTTGTTGGCGATGGTGTCAACAACGATAAGGTTGGACTCTGATGGAGCCGTTGAAGTGTCTCCGTCGGTGATGGTGAGTGTGTTGGTGCATTTGGAGGGCGTTGGCATCTCTGGGTGCAGGATGTGGCGATAATGCAGGAAGTAGAGCCACACCACCTCTGTGCTGCCAGCCAGGAGACGCCACGTGCAGGTAGTGTTGGGTAAGAGTGAGTGTACAGGTGACTGTACATACCCGCTGCGCTGGCCACGACTACTCACCATGTAGTCACAAGTCGACCCTTCACGGATATAAGCTGTTGACTCGCGGTCAACAAACTCAACCTCGACATCCAACTCGAAGCCGAATGTTCGACGACGAGGAGAGTCTTGGAAGGGAAAGTCAAACGGTGAGGCGTGGAAGAGAAGGAGAAGACTGGGACCACTGGAAGTTATGCCAGTAAGAGGAGCTCCTCCTTTACACACAGTGGCCAAGACGGGTGCTCCAGTACTGTTGCCATCATAAGCCACCAGGTAGTCGTACAGCACGTGACAGTCGGACCCCACCTGGAGCTTCCGGTCCCTTGACAGGTGAGGAGCATTGCGATCCTTGATATAGATGAGGTGTGGATTACGCTGACGGACGCGGATCAGTGCCACCTTCCCGTCTGGCACTCTCGTCTGCCGGATGTGGTAGTAACACGTCAGGTTCCTCGGATACATCCCGGGGAAGTTAGGTGACTGAACCTTACAGTTCTTTTTGTCACAGTTCTCGAATTCCTTGTCACAGAAGGTGTTGGACACGTCCTCCCCTCGGTAGCTGGGACTGTAGGGCGCCCCGTAGCGGAGTATCGCCCGCTCCCTCCTCAGGAACTTGAAAGACATACTGAGCATAACAGTATCCTGGGGGGAGAACGCTCCGGGGTTGGGTCTACCGTCATCGTCACTGAGGTTATAGACCCGGAGCATGACGGTGATGGAGGAGGTCTCGGAGTAGAAGACGTTGTGGCCCCAGGACGTCCCGCACCAGTACCCGGCGTTGAGGGGGCGACTCAGCTCCTCGATCTGCATGTAGCCGTCAGGGCAGCCGGAGGTGGTGTGGGAGACGAACCTGGGGATGAGGAGGGTGAGGGGTGGATGCTGTCCTTATGACCTCATGGAGATAGCTGATGAGGAGGAGGAGGAGAATCATGGAATAAGAGAGAGAGAGAGAGAGAGAGAAAGAGGGAGAGAGCGCGTGAGAGAAAAAGATAATGAGCAAAAGAGAGTGCGTGTAAAAGAAGGAAACAAAGAGAAAGAAAGAAAAAGACAGACAGACAGAGAATGGGAGAGAGAATCAATAAAATAGGAAACAAAAACAAAATACATCCAAAATAGAAATGAGAGAAAAGTGAAAGACAACATATAGATAAATTATATTAATTGACTGAAATATTTGTTAACATTCAAATTATTTCTCAACTTAACCTCCCCCCCCAAAAAAAATTACAGGTTAATTTTAACATTATTAACTTTACCTGTAATTTATATTAATCAAATACCTTAACCCACAAATATTATATTGTTTTTTTTAACTCAATATAAAGGGAATTCACTGAATGCATATGTAAATCAATTATCCCTTGACGATGACTTAAATGGATTATATATAGAGTTGGATTAATTAAGCTGTATTATATCACTGAAATTAATTTAAATATTACACAATTAACCTTTTTAGTGTATTATAAAACTCTTGTTATTAATGGCGTTTGTAAATTGCATTGTAAAGGAATTAGGCGTTTTTTTATATAATTGATTTGTTTCACAGTAACAATTAATTCGCGACAAATGACCAAAATTCAATATACATTTTATATCAATTTTCAAGGTTCATTATACATGCATACATATACTCGTATATACCTTAACTACCTACATCAACTACCATCAACGCTCCTAACTACCCACATTAACCACTATCCACACACCAACCAACATTAACCACTATCCACACACCAACCAACATTAACCACTGTCGACACTCCTACCAACATTAACTAGTATCCACACTCCAACCAACATTAACCACTATCCACACTCCTACCCACATTATCCACTTATAACACCTGTACCCATTACCATTGAACAGGTAACCTCAGCTCACCTGCCCAAATTAAACTTTTCA